>NC_133367.1:175000-177500 GCF_049309525.1 Garra rufa
TTGTTTTATTTACTTGTTTGTTGTTTGTTTGTTTGTTTGTTTGTTTGTTATTACTGTTCTATCAATATTTATTGTATTTATTTTTGATTTGGGACATTAATGCTGTTGTTTTGTTTGTGTGTATCTTTTTTTGTTTCATTTATTTGTTTGTTTATTATTATTATTATTATTATTATTATTATTATTATTATTATTATTGTTGTTGTTCTATCAATATTTATTGTATTTTTTTTTTTAGTTTGGACATTGATACTGTAGTTTTGTTTGCTTGTATCCTTTTTTGTTTTATTTATTTTATTTATTTGTTTGTTTATTATTATTGTTGTTGTTGTATTATTGTTTATTGTATATTTATTATTTGTTTTGGGACATTGATACTGTGTTTTCTTTTTCTTTGTATTTCAATTTATTTATTATTAGTAGTAGTATTGTTGTTGTTGTTTTAAATTATATTTTGTTCTTTATTTTAATTGGGGGAAATTAGTACCATAGTGGTGATGGTGTTTTTTGTTTTTTATGCTTCCTTGATTTGGTTGATTGATTCGAATTATTTTTAAACTAACCTCATAACATAAAAAATGGGTTGAAAGGAGTTTTATGGGTGTATTTGATTTGATTGTTTCATTATTCTTTATTCTTCTCGTTTTTTGAATGATTAACTAGGTTACTGATTTTTGATTAACATTTATTTTTGTATTTATTTTAGCTATTCCTTTATTCTTTCAGCCATTTATTCAGTTTTGTTTTGTTTTGTTTTGCTGTTTTTGTAGTCATGGTACCATAATGATCCTTTTTTTCCCCTCCTCCTTCGGTGGCTACTGTACCACAATGGGCATGCCATTATTTTCTGGAACTCCTTGAAGTGTCCCGTTAACCAGTGAATATGATTCAGGAACATTGAGTCCCAGGGCACATATCAGAATACACTGTACTTTTCCATAAGCAATGTTCAACTCCATTTCCCTCTCTTGCTCCATTCTGACTTTTTCCATGGTCATTGTCGTAAAAACAAATTTCGTGGAAGCATAACATAACAAGCATAAGCCAACTGGTTTCTTCGGCAGTTTAATCAAAAAATGCACAAATGCTAAAACTACTATGGCTAGTGTTCACCTACCACTGTCCACTTCCAGTAAACCAAGCGGATGTCACCCGGCAGGATTAATATTCATGACCCAGGCTGCTCCTGGCACAGTTGACAGAGCCGCTGACAGAAAGTAAACTCCCTCCCGCTTTCAAATGCCATCTCATGTGAGTGTATCCGTGGCAACGAGGCATTTAAAATGGTGCCATACTTGCAAAAAAAGCTGTTGAGATTTATAATGTTCTCCACTGAAGCTCAAGATGCTCTTTTGAACGTTCTCAAATCACACTGGATTACAAGATCGTCAGGTTTTATTTATGTTCGCTATAGTGCTGCTGTCATTACAGCTGAAGGAGACCAGGCTAATACTAAGAGTAGACATTATACTGTGATCTTTTGTTTATTTGTGTGTTTTTTTTTTTTGTTTTTTTTTTTTGTTTTTTTTTTGCTTATGTATTTATTTGTATGATTTACTTATGTATTAGTTTATTTTTTATAGTTTGTTTTTGCATTTTTTTGTGGTTTGTTGGTTTATTTGTTTATTGTTTTTGTGTGGATGTGACACCATTGTAACATTAATTTATTAATTAGTTTGTTTATTGGATTATTTATTGGATTTTATTTAAATAAATTGAGGAGGTGAAGTGATGAGGATTGTTGTTGTTGTTACTATTTATATAGATGTGGCACCATGATTATTTATTTATTTATTATTGTTTAGATGTGACATCATGATTATGTTTTGTTTTATTTCATTTATATTTTATGACAACATGATTGTTTGTTAGTTTTCTAGGTGACACCATGAATAATTAGTTTGCTTATTATTTAGGTTTATTTACATGTGATGTCTTAAAAATTATTTGTTTATTTGTTTACGTGTTTGTTTTGTTTAGATGTGACATAATAAACAAAGTTAATATTTTATTTACTTATTCATTTGTTTTGTTTATATGTGAAAACAAATAATGTTAATATTATATTTATGTGTTTGTTTGCTTGTTTGTTTGAATGTGACAACATTAAGAACACTACTGTTTTAGTTATTTATTTATTAGATGTAACACAATAAATAGTGTTATTTATTTGTTTGTTTATTAGTTTTGTTTGGATCTGATCCCATGAAGAATGTTTGTTTGTTTGTTTGTTTGTTTGCTTTGTTTGTTTAGATGTGATGCCATGAATAATGTTATTTGTTTGTTTATTAGTTTGTTTTGTTTGGATGTGATACCATGAGGAATGTAACTAATTTGTTTCTTTGTTTTTGTTTAGATGTGACAGAGTTAATATTTTATTTATTTACTTGTTTGTTTATTTTATTTAGATGTGATACAGTGAATAATATTAATATTATATTTATGTATTTGTTTGTTTGTTTTTTGGATTTATTTATTTATTTATTTATTTCGTTAGTTA
>NC_133367.1:179721-221588 GCF_049309525.1 Garra rufa
CCCATTGAAATGCATTGTAGGGTTCAAAATTTAAAAAAAAAAAAAAAAAAAAAAAATCTCACAATATAACTCTAGGAGACCAGCTGGGGCGATTTTCAATCTGACTGAGATCGCCCCAAGGGGGCAGGGTTTTAGGTTGGAAAGTGATATTCAGGCAGTTGATTGTACAGTAGTATGCAGACTAGGACCAGCAAAATAAGACTCTTTTTCACCTCTCTTTTTTCGTGTGGCTCAAGGAGGGCGATGCACTATCGCCCACCATGGGCCAGCCGCCCCCGTTCACAGATGATTTTTCAGGGTCAGTATCTGTTTACTTCCTTAAGAACAAGAGTGACAGTACTCTAGCGACAGAGAAGTTCCTTGCAGACAGTGCACCGGTAGAGTCAAATGCATAAGATCAGACAATGGCACAGAATACACAAGCAATGCATTTCAGTCACTTTTACGAGAAAAGGGTATAAGACATGATACGTCATCTCCCTACTCTCCTCATCAAAATGGTACAGCTGAGAGACAATGGCAAACCATCTTTGAAATGGGAAGGTGTCTGCTAATAGAGAAGGGATTACCAAAAGTTCTATGGCCTTATGCTGTCCAAACTGCAACTCACATCCGAAACAGATGCTATAATGACAGAATTAAGAATACTCCATACTTCATGTTGACAGGAAGAAAGCCAGACCTTTCTAAAATGTGGGTTTTTGGATCAGAATGCTATGCGTACAAACACAATCATAAGAAATTGGATCCTAGATGTGAGAAGGGAATATTTGTGGGGTACAGTAAAAATAGCCCAGCTTATCTGGTATACAATCCACAGACAGAAAAGGTGTCAAAACATAGAATGGTGAACTTCATTAGGAAGAGCAGTGCTGAACAGCAGACACAAACCGATGAAGATTACTTAGAAATACAATACAGAGACAGGACACAGGATAGTGCAAAAACACTGTTCTTTGTCAATAGTTTGGTCTTGGGAAAACAAGGAAACCAAGTTTCAGAGTGCTAGAGCATTTTAATGCCATGACTTTAGACGCGAGGAAATTCTTCGTTGGGAGATGAACGGGGTGCCAAGGAATTGGTATGACTGGGGGGATGAGGCAATAGACAGACATGATACCCGAATCCAATTTTTTGAAAGAAAGAGCCTATTTAAATGGAAGAACTTTAAACGTTTATCCCAAAGGGAAGAGTGCGAGTGGTGGGTACCCCCCGATGTGCCTCCACCTAAATATCGGGTCTTGTATTTGGACGATTGGCCTAAGAAGTGGAACCCGTACGATCCAGAGCCACCCCGTTGAAATCCGTTTAGTGAAGCCTATGACAATCGAATTGGCATTTCCCGCTATCAGCGTGTCCTATGCCTCAAATGTCACGAGCACGTTTTGCATGAAATCAACGTGCATTCGCTCCATGCAAGCGAACGATGTTTAGAGTGTGTTAAATGTGACTGTTCCAGTGTTTTCTGCAGCCAACAAGCCGGTTCTGTCGCCCGCTTGCCTGCACACAAAGGTTGTTTTCACGGCTACCCAGATAAACCCCCAATAGAGTGTATTTTCTGGAGTCCCGGCCACGGCCCATGGTGTTTCATGTGTAGTAAGAATGCCCACTACTTAGTGCCCATCACTACACACAAGCACAACCTGTCACACAGGTCCCGCGCACATAAAATCGACTCAGATCGATTGCGCTTCACATGTGGTAAACGTGCCCACTTCACAGTGCCCACAGACATCACATTATGCACGCCTCAAGGTTTCTGTAAAAACAAAACCAAAAGGCATTCCCTATATGCAGGCGAATGTTGTTTGCAGTGTGTTAAATGTGCCTGTTGCCACACAACCACATCCACACACAGACATAATAGTTCCCGCTATCAGCGCCCGCGCCCCGAATGTCACGAGCACGTCTCTTGTGCCACAGCACACCGAAACCACTCCGTTACTGAACGAACGGAGCGCACTTCGTATTCAACCTCTAGCTATTCATACAAACGCATGGGAAAAGTTTCCAGGGGTTTCGAAATGGGTGCTGGACAATATAAAAGGAGGCTATTCGCTACAGTTTCACCGACGCCCGCGCCACTATACAGCGCGCGTCGAGACCACAATGCAGACAGAAGCAGCACACCTGCTTCGAGCCGAAGTGGCGAAACTATTGAGCAAAGGAGTCATAGAGCCCCTTTCTCAAGCTCAAAGCGAAGGAGGGCTGTACAGCAGATATTTCCTGGTACCGAAAAAAGACGGTGGTCTCAGACCCATATTAGATCTAAGGCAACTGAACAAAGCGCTGGTGAAGCGTCGGTTCTGGATGCTCACGACCAGAAAAATCCTCGCGCAAGTTCGCCAAGGAGACTGGTTCGTGTCAGTGGATCTGAAAGACGGGTATTTTCAAATACAGATAGCGTCACGTCACAGGCCGTTTTTGAGATTCGCCTTTGAGGGCCAGGCATATCAGTACACAGTCCTGCCGTTCGGTTTGTCCCAGGCACCCCGTACATTTACGAAGTGCATGGTCGCAGCACTCGTTCCTCTCAGACTGAAAGGCGTGCGCATACTGAACTATTTGGACGATTGGCTGATTCTAGCGCAATCTCTCTCAGTGCTTGTGGAACACACGACCATGTTACTCGATCACCTCGAGAATTTGGGTCTCAGAGTCAATTGGGCGAAGAGCTCTCTGTTTCCCAGTCAGAAGGCTTCCTTCCTGAGCACAGAATTGGACTCGCTGTCAATGACAGCGCGGCTATCACCACAGCGCGCAGCAGACATTCTGCGCACATCGGGCTCGTTCCGCTGCGGCGCGTCTGTCCCGCTTAAAAAAATATATATATAAAAAAATAAAAATAAAAATTTCAGAAAATGCTGGGTCTCATGGCCTCAGCATCATCAGTTCTCCAGCTGGGTCTGCTCTGCATGCGCCCACTGCAGTTCTGGCTGAAAGCGTGCGTCCCGCGTCAAGCATGGGCGTCCGGTCGGCTTCGTCTCACGGTCAATCAGAAATGTGTCACAGCCCTGAAACCGTGGAAAGTAATCGACTGGTTCCAGTCAGGTGTAAGCCTGGGGACTTCCTCGAGAATAAAAGTGGTGTCTACGGACGCGTCCACCTCGGGATGGGGGGCTTTGCTCGAGGGCAGACCGTCTTTTGGCCAGTGGTCAGAACGGGAAAAGCTCCTGCATATCAACTGCTTCGAAATGCTGGCAGTACAGAACGCGCTGACGCGCTTCTGTCCCAAAATAAAAGGAAACCATGTACTAGTCCGCTCGGACAACATGTCAGTGGTTTCTTATATAAATCGCCAGGGCGGTCTCAGGTCCAAAAACCTATACAGACTTGCAGAACACCTCCTGGTATGGGCTCAGCGCAACCTGCGCTCGCTGAAAGCAGCGCATGTGCCGGGGCTTCTAAACATAGGGCCAGACAGACTGTCCAGGATCAACGTTCCAGCAGGCGAATGGTCTCTACACCCACAGACAGTACAACTACTGTGGAAAAAATTCGGCAGAGCGAAAGTAGACCTGTTCGCGTCTCTGAACAACGCTCACTGTCTGGAATTTTTCTCAAAAAGCAGAGACGTGCTTGCCCACGAATGGCCCCGCCGTCATCTCTATGCGTTTCCCCCCGTGTCTCTCCTTCCTCAGGTGATAGAGAGGGTCAGGGAAAAAGGATGTTCAATACTGCTGGTAGCGCCGTTTTGGGAAAACCAGCCCTGGTTCCCAGCGATAATGCAGCTGACGAGCAATGCCCCGTGGCCGATACCAGTGAGGAGAGACCTTCTCTCTCAGGCCAGCCGCTCGATTTGGCATCCTCACCCAGAGCTGTGGTCCCTTCATGTCTGGGCCACCAGCGAATATATGATGAACTCCCTAAAGGAGTATTAACCACGATCATGCAGGCTAGAGCCCCTTCTACGAGACGGCTCTATTCCTCAAAATGGTCTGTGTTTTCGGGTTGGTGCGCAGCCCGCGGCTCGTCACCCACTAACTGTGGTGTGATGGAGGTGCTTTCATTTCTACAAGAGCTGCTGGACAAGGGCAGAACCCCGTCCACACTCAAAGTCTATGTGGCGGCCATAACAGCGTTTTCGAGGACAACGCTAGGTCAGTCAATAGGAAGGAACGATTTAGTTATTCGCTTCCTGAGGGGAGCTAGAAGACTGAGTCCCCCCAGACCTCCCTCAGTCCCCGTATGGGACCTTTCTGTGGTACTAGAGGCCATGAAAGGTGGACCATTCGAGCCTCTGCAGACGATTGATTTGAAATACCTGTCTCTTAAGACTGTGTTCTGCTGGCTCTCGCTTCAGTGAAGCGCATAGGGGATTTGCACGCGCTCTCTGTGAGTGCGACGTGCATGGAGGTAGGACCTAATGACTCTAAAGTCATACTCAAACCCAAACATGGTTACGTTCCAAAATCCCTCAACACACCGTTTAGGGCACAGGTCATCGCGCTGTCAGCCCTACCGGTCACTGATGAGGAAATGGACGCTCGTCTGCTTTTAGACAGACAGAACAGCTTTTTGTTTCGTTTTATGGATAGTTTCCAGATGGATAGTTGATGCTATTGCGCTGGCATATGCTTCGAAGGGCATGCAGTGCCCGCTAGGTGTCAGAGCACATTCCACGAGGGGCGTGGCCTCATCGTGGGCTTGGTCAAGTGGGATTGCCTTGCACGATATTTGTACGGCGGCGGGCTGGGCCTCTTCGTCTACATTTATAAGGTTTTACAACCTGGAGGTTCCTGACTTACAGGCCAGACTGTAAGTCTAGATATTCAGTGTTGTCTGACCTGATGTTATCAGCTCGGAAAGCTGCGTGTACTGAGCACAGCTCTAGGGTCGACAGTGAAAGTAATAGCAAAAGATGTGCCTGGGCAAACTGTGTGAAAACCCTTATTTTTACGTCAGCTCAGGCCGTAACCCCGCCCTGTATGTACGTTTACTTAGCGTCTGAGTGACGCTGCACTATGTGGAAGAGTCTGGCGTTGCCCCTCCCTCTTCCCCGGACTCCCTGTGAGTTCTATAGGTGATTATGAACTGTATGAACCCCGGGCTTTCGCCCTTGGGTCTTTGGTGTCAGATCTCAGCATGCACAGCATTTTACACTGGGTCCCCTAGCGTAAGATACTTACGCAGTACGAGAGACCTCTCGTAAGAGAACGTTACTAACTCGGTTACTAACTTAACCTCGGTTCTCTCTAGAGAGGGAACGAGTACTGCGTATCTTGCCGTGCATGCGCACGCAAAGGGCAAAGGGCGCGAAATGCCCTCATTGGATCTGGCGTCGCGCCAGGCCTCGCTCTATAGGCTGCTGCAGTTGCCGCAGAGCAGCCAATAGGCGCGCAAGCTGTTTCGCCTATGTCTGTATGCTGCTGCAACGTGCTTTACATTATTTCAAAATTAAGGATAATTTTTGGCTTCAATATCTCGCAGAAAAGGATTTTCCCCTAGCGTAAGATACTTACGCAGTACTCGTTCCCTCTCTAGAGAGAACCGAGTACGTTTTTGTCACCACCGTCAGGTTTTCTGTCTGACGCTGTTGAAATATTTGAAAAATGTTTTATCACAGTGCTCAGGATTGTTATTTGTTGGACCAAATGGTTAAATAAAGTTGTTAAACAAGAAGGCGTTGACTTGAGTGGTATACATTTTGGAATTTTATGTTGTAATGAGGCCACTGTCACCACCGTCAGAGGGAGTTTTAATTTTTTTAAATAAATATGCATACAATATATTTTGCCAGTGCTAATGAGTTATTAAAGTAATAGTCTCTTTTAATACAAAAATATGTTTGTTAAATAAAAACATATTTTGTTTGATTTAAGCAAAAAGTAAACGTTGTAAAACGCTAAAAAGTAAAACGCCTATTTTGTGAAAAAATACAAAATTGGGAGGTGACACCAGTACATTGCTGAAAAGCTAAGATCTTGGTCTATAATAATATCCATTCAGATGGTGTAATTAAACATTTTTTTTTTTTGAAAAACCTGTTTTATCCAAATTCCCAAGAATCACTGTTTTTCAAATTCAAAAAGCTTAACTTTGAAAGAAGTTCATCCTTCAGTATTACCCTCACTCGATTAACATTTACATCGCGAAACAGTTATTAAATATGAATAGTTTAGCTGAAGGTAATTACAGTCGCACTTCTTTGATTTGATTGGCCATCGCGATGATGTTAACGACCCAGCTCGTTCTTGTTAAAAAATTACGATGTGTTTTTCACTGCTTACTATTCTTCAAGCAATTTGAAATAATTTCGGTTTGAATTTTTGTTTCTCGTTAGTTATGGTGTAGTATTGCGGCTCAACTCTTTATAAACATAGATATATATCCCCACGTCCCATTGACGTCATTCTTATTAGAATGTCCCCCCCCCCCCCACACACACACTTTAAAAGCAAGAGGACCCAAGTACTGGAGCTCCACCGGAAATACGTCACCTCCACCCTCAAACCAGAAATACGTCACCTCCACTAATTTTAATTTTTAATTTTTGATCAATTTATACAATTCAAATACAAACTTTAATGGCACATTTCAAAACATAACACATATTGCTAGTGTTGATACATCGATTTGAAAAAAACAACAACTTTATTTTATTTTTTATTGTAGCATATTAATTTAGCATCGCTACAATAGCGAGTTACAACGAGGTTATCATATCATAACCAAACTACTTGTAAAATTTCAATGGATGGAGAACATTATTTTACTGTGATATGTACATGCTGTTATTTTGTTTAAAATATTTAAAATACAAATTGTAATTAAGATGTTTAATAAAATAACTTCTCATTTAATGTCCAGTGATATTATAGATCTACTGTTTTATTTACTGTTTTTACTGATTTAAAGTCTTTTTTGCCTCTTTTAAGAATGTGTCCAAACCATTGAACTCGAAAGCTATTAAAACTTTTAAAATTCTTGAGTTAGTTGTACATCTTTGAGGTGTCTTTTTCTCTTCAATATGTGTAATATATTGTTGTTCTGTGAAGCTCATAACTGTATGTGATGCTGTCCTTTGTTTGTTATACTGCAATGGTTATTATTAATGATATAAATAAATGTATATATAATTTTATTTGGAAAAATACACATCATTATTTGAATTAAAAAATGGATACAAAATTATGTTCATTTAAAAAAGATAAATTATGGTATTATATCCCTAATATTATGTTTGAAAAAGTAGGTGGAATTGAATTTCTCCTTAATTGTAACTTTAATATTAGCAAGCTTCCCATAAAACTTTCCAATTTTCACAGACAGGCATTATTATCATGGATAATGATATACAAACATAATTTTTTCCCCCCTCACAAGTGCTTAATTTGGAATAATGAATACATTACACACCAAAATAAATCTCTTTTTTTTTAGTTAATTGGTTTAGAAAAAATGTTTGGTTGGTTTCACAACTGTTGAATTCTAATGGTCACGTGCTTACGTTTGCAGAGTTCTTAAAAAAAAAATCATATACCTGTAAAGGAGTATGTAATGGTAATTAATGCCATTCCCTCAGAACTTAGAAAATGATTAGTAAATGATATAGATAAAGATCCAAATGTTGATCTCTGTCTTACATTGAAAGGTATAAATATAAAATAAAAAAATGTAATAATAATTATCTTAGAAAGATTTGCCAAATTTTTATTGTTCATTTAGCCATTGGTTTATTGTGATTCATCATTATTGTAATATTTAATTGTGCAATAAAAAAAGATCTACTTTCTAAAATATATTTATATACACATATAATTTGCCACGGTAAACGTTTTAATGGTAAAATGTACAGAAAATGTAAATATTACGAACATGTATATGTAACTATAAATAATACAAAACGAAAGATTAAACAATAAGTTTTAAATATGCAATGTCTTAAAATTTTGCCCGGACCATCAAGGCGACCGCGTCATGCCCGGACCAATATCAAAGAGTATAGAATAAGTTCTTTGCTTCTTGTCAGTATAAGTTCTTTGCCAATATGGCGTAACATACGTCGGAAGTGGAGGTGACGTATTTCCGCTCTTGAGTGGAGCTCCCATAGATATATATACATAGATACCGCATTGGACCGCTCCAAGCACGTAGATGCGTCCGCCATTTTGGAACGGTCCACTTGACGTCATTCACCATACTGTAGGTTCGCAGACCAACGGTTGTGCAGGACTGTGGCTTTTCGAATTTTCAGTGATTACTATGAGATCTATGGGTGAATGACGTCAAGTAGACCGCAGTGAAATGGCGGATGGCTTACGTATAACGGCCCATAGAAACAGTCGCTAATGAGGCATCTATGTATATATATCTATGGGAGCTCCACTCGAATCCAGACCCTTCTCTTTAAAAGACGCGAGGAAATTCTTCGTTGGGAGATGAACCGAGGGATGGGGCGATAGACATGATATCCGAATCCGATTTTTTTTTTTGGAAGAAAGAGCCCATTTAAATGGAAGAACTTTTAAAACCTTTATTCCAAAGGGAAGAGGGCGAGTGGTGGGTACCCCCCGATGTGCCTCCACTTAAATATCGGGTCTTGTATTTGGACGATTGGCCTAGGAAGTGGCCTCGTAGAAGTCGGCTTCTCTCTGAAGAAACAGAAGTATGAAGGCAAATCAATGCCATTGATCAATAAGCCAGATACGCGAGGAAACGGGAACCCGCGAGCTCATTTCAAACCTTCGCGCCATCTTTCCCACACCCTCGCGCTCGATCTTCTTGCAATCAAGCTTTGAAGCTAGCTTCAGCAAGATGGATACTCGAAGAGAGGTATGCAGTGATGACACATTTTAATTTTTATTCTTAACATGTTGTGTTTAGTATCTTGCAAGTTTAGAAACTTAATAAAAGTTCAAAAGCCTTAAATTAAGAATTTTAAGCATCTTTTATAAATTTCCTTAGAAGAATGCATTGTGGGTGTGCATCTTGAGACAACACTGACATATTTTAAGACATGTCAGTGCAATATTCAGTTGAGACAGCTCAAATGTGCATTTTAGTCTGGGACTTAAGCTAATAAACTATAATGAAACTCTTTGCTAAAATAACATTTTTAGTAGAGAGCAGAACTTTTCAGTTCAGTTATCATCACAATACTGTTTTACTACTATATACATGCTGTTTACTTGATATTTTGTTCTCAAAATTAGGCCTAATAATGCTTTCTTTGTTCAGATGGGTAGGTTTAATGTACTGTGTATTGTGCCATCTGTTTTACATTTGTAAAGTCCTAATTACCATTGGCCTTATTAATATTGCTATGAGTAGTATATAGCCACAAAGGCTTCGGACATTTAGACCGTTTCGGATTATTTCTGCAGATAAAGGTCAGGTTCAGGGAGAGCAGGTCTCGGCAGGCAGCAGCAGACAGCATGCAACACCACTACAGGGTCGGGCTACCCCTGGCAACAGGGTGCAGTCTGCAGTGAGACCACAGGAGACCCTTAGTGTTGCTGCGTCAAGAAATTCAGTGGACCAGAGTATGGCAAGGTTTGCATCTCTCAAACAAGCCGATGTTATAGTTTACATTATAAGAAAGTAAAATACTTGTGCAAACTGACATTTGAAGTACGTGTCACCATAATACTGGTAGACAAAAATCAGCATAGTAGCACTGTAGCAGCATAGTCAAGTAGCATACCTTAGGCATAAGTCTAAAGAATAAATTCATGAACATTTAGAAGTTATTGTCTTGTAATGGGCAGTTTAGGTCAGCCCATTTTGATTATGCTTCAAGACTTAAGTATTATTGACATCAGACTGCCTTTTCTCTCAGAGCATTCCCTGGTCTGTTTAAGGCAAGAGAAGGCTTTATCCCAACTTCCAAAAAAAAAAAGGCCTGCCAGGTCAACGCCAGTCCAGTTTTTCCTGCTAAATAAAAGCGTTGAAAGGACTCCAAAAGCCTCTGAAGAGATGATCCTACTACAGGCTGGATTAGGACGGAGGACTGTTCTCATCCCTGAGGAAGCTGACCACTCTGAGGTTTGGCATTTCAAGTTTTCCATATTGTATAAAGACAGAGATACACCAGTGCTCCACACAGAGTTTCGATCTGTCTGTCTGATCATCCAGTCTGCAAAGCTACAGTACTGCTAAATGTTTTTGTGTAAACTTGTGTGAAAATGCTGTAAAGTGAGGATGCTGTCAAAAATAATGTAATGAGTAGATTTTCTTTATCAATTAACTTCCATGACCTAAATGAAATCAACACTTGGTGTGAGCATCCTTTGTGTTTAAAACAGCTTTTGTCCTCGGTGCATTTAAGCAGAGTTTTTCAGTAGCTTGGCAGGTAGCTTTCTTGAAGTGTCTTGGAAATGTTGTTCTCCACAGTTCTTCTGAGTTTAGGTTCCGATTCTTCTTCGTCTCAGTTTGTTTTCTTTCCTCATGTCATTCCATGTGGAGCTCTGTGTGGAGCACTGGCTGTTGTCAGACTTAAATCTCACTGGATTATTACAATTAATGGCCAAATGAGTGTTTGGAAATGTAAACTGATATTTCCTCCTCACACAAAAGACTTAAAACCTTTTTTTTAGCTAGGGAAAATACTAGTGTTCTAATCATTTTGATAAGACTTGATTTATTTTTATGTAGCCAGTCTTGTTTGATGAAGTGCTTGAAGTGTGTGTTTAATTCCACCAGATATCTAAGCTATTGGTGGAGACCTATTCAAAAATGGAATCATTGGAAGGAGCCTGGATGCTCTATAAAGCTGTTGGTAAGTTAGTTTCGTTCATTTTTGAAGCTTCGTTGACATCTACTTTACACATCATTAGACTGTATTGTTACTTTAAATAGGATCCCTGTTTCAGTATTTTTGAGTCTGTCTTTGGTTATCTTGACTGTTCAGTGTTGGAGTGAAATGTTATTTCTTTGGCTAAAATTAAATAAATAAGCTGATATGGCTTTTGATCTTTTATACTCAGGTGGATCAGGTCAACGAAAGTTGAATGTCGTTGCACCAGAGGCAGAAGGCTACACAGGGTCCTACCTCATTAAAACAGTAGGAACAAAGGGCTGTCTATATATTATGCCAATACAGAACAGTGTGGACATCTCCCCTTTACCGTACTCGTCGAAAGAATTTGAAAAAATGCCGAAAGCTCGATGTGCAAAATGTCATACAGACATGCCTGTACAATTGACCATATGCACGGATTACTTCCTTGTTTAGTCAAGCCAGCTAAGTCATTTCCGGTCAACTGTATTCTGCCGTAATATGAGCGTACTTTGTTCATTTTCTCTACATAATCGAATCACAATCGATGAAAAGTGTTGTTTGTCTTAGAGGACCAAACGTCCATGTATACCGTTTCAAGAATGACAAATGCCAGTTTAAAAAAATTCGCGAGTAAATCGCGGTTAAATATGCGCGAGTCATTGCTATGATTGACAGTAATAACCGGACCAAACAGCTGGCAAACTGATGTCAAAAAAGAGCTTAAAAGATTCAGACTAAATTCAAATAACAAAACTACAGCAGTAACAAGTTTGTGTTGGTTAAATATAGGCTATTTGATAGATTTTACAGTTCAAGATAAAATTTAAAACATGTAGTTATTCAATTTAAGAAAATATTTTAAATTCCTATCGATTCATAATTAGTGCATTTATTAAAAATTATAGCCTACCATAAATATTCAACGTATTTGTAGTGAACTATAGCCTATATTAGTATTTACATAATTCACCCTTATAGGCTGTTTGTGTGTGAGCTTAATGACTTTCTGCACTTGCTATACTATAAAAGTAAAAGGTAAAAGTACTACAATTTATTATACTAGTATTTTATAATAAATCGAAAGCAAGACGTCTTGAAAAATATAGGGAGAGACAGCTGCATAATAAATAATCCTTTGCTGCCATCTATTGGTTATATGGGGTAATTCCATATTATTTTAGCCAAAAAATAGACGTTGTTTTCCGTGAAAAGTCATTTTTTCCGATGCCGTTTTTATGAATGAAAAACGAGTCCTTGAAATACGTTTTATTTCACAGCTGTAGAGTTAGAAAATAATAAAGGCTTCGAAATATTGCAAGATTTAAAAAATGTGTTCATGACTACACGAAGGCAAGTTAGTGATTATCAAGAATACGATTAAGATGTCCTAGAAGAGAAATATGATAGCTAGCTAACGTTAGCCTAAACAGCTTATGATAGTGTTTAGCTGTCAGCATTTAAATGTACAACTATGCATATAGGGTAAGTATGGGATTGCCAGGCTCCGCATTTAAATTGTTGTTAAATAGAATGAAACTGAATGTTCATGCCGCTAACATTGTTTATAATGTTGCAATTATAATTTTTCTCAGTTTCTGATAAGAACGAGGCTCTAGATCAGTCTCAAGAGTGTCCACCTAATATATAGCACATAAAATGAGCTTCAACGGAAGTTTACGAGCTGGCTTATCTTTATGCGGAAGTTCTAAAGAACGCTCCGTGCATAAGGTCAATTGCTGGCTATGCATGTCCAGAATTGTTAGACAGACATATGGATTAACACCAGTGATTGTGAATCAGTAAACTCTTTATTTATTTAGTTTAATGTTTTCATTTAGTAAATAAAACATTTAGCATTTACTTAGGTTACTTGGGTTACTCATCCGCAGTTGGGGGATGAGTTGGATTCTATGGATTCATCTTTGGCAGTGATGGATGTCAAGGTAAGATGAATGCATGCAGGACTATTTACCACATTCTTGGAGTCCCCCCCAAAAAAGCGGGAGGGGGTTTGAGTTGTTGGATTATTTCCAGTGTATTTGAAAATCACTGTAGAAGGAAAAATTATTACATTTAATTTTAATGTTATTTCACGAATGGTTATTAATGGTAGTTAATTGAAATTTCAGTACTTTTATTTAATAATAGTAATGATTTTAAGTTTGCTTGGGATCTTGTTTCTTGCTTTAAGGATTTTTTTAAACATATTTTTCTGCATCTGTAAGGTATCTTGTCCTGTGTGTTCAGCCATGTACCCAGAAGAAATATGCTAATTGTTTGAGATAGGAATTTTGGGTTTTCATGAGCTGTATCCCAAAATCATCCATTTTAAAACAATAAAAGGCTTGAACTACTTCAGTTGTGTTGTAATGAATCTAAAATATATGAAAGTCTAATGAACTTTTTCACAATATGCTAATTTTTTGAGAAGGACCTGTATATATACTTATTTATATATTTATTTATTTTTCCCACACTTCAGGAATTGTATACCGTATAATCGTGTATATTTTGGTAATATTCAAACAAACAAAATTACTCAAGTACTGTCTTCACTTTTGTTTTTAGATTGAGACAGCAGACACTACAGCATTGCTGGACATCTCTGAAAGAGTGGTAGCTTGTGGGTACACTGGACCACTAACATCTGACAGAAAGGAGGACCTTGTCAGGTATGTGTGACATTTGTAGTTCTTTTTAAATCTGGCTCTCTACTTCCTTTTCCTCTCAAATCTACTCATTAGGGTTTAGATTTTTTGAACACTTTAAGCAGACCCATTTCCCTTGCTTTTCCGATTGTTCTGGAAAGCATAACAATATCACTGAATTTCAGAAGTGCACCCTTCCCCCAGACCTGAAAGGTCACAATTTCTATAGTCAATGTAAATTAAACCAAAACTCTTCTTAACCTCTTCCTAACCCTAACTATATTGTAATTTCATAACTATATAATAACTTCTATTCCTCTTATTAACAAGGTATTTTCTATTGTAAACACTATTTACTTTATGTAGTGCTGTTGTCCTGCATTCAACTGTCCGAATCCTTCCAGTGCTGCAGCAGATGTGCAAAGGATTGGAACTCTATGGCCTTCATGAAATGATCAGCTTTTACTTTTGAAAAAGTAAGTATTGTTACTTGCATTTTTACATATGATTTTGAGTGGTGCATAATAAAAAGTTGTTCTTTTTGATTGGCAGCCTGATGCAGATTTCCTCACAACGGCCCTTACACCCATTTTAAGTGAGGTGGGCTCAGTCAAAAGACAGAGGGAGTTGCGAATTGTGAACTATTTACAAGACTTCATTCAGAGCCTTGAA
Source organism: Garra rufa (assembly GCF_049309525.1). Classification (NCBI taxonomy): domain Eukaryota; kingdom Metazoa; phylum Chordata; class Actinopteri; order Cypriniformes; family Cyprinidae; genus Garra; species Garra rufa. Next base: position 193,765 of record NC_133367.1, read on the forward strand.
GATGAAGGTAACATTGTTACTCCGAATTGTTGTAATTACATCAGTTTTAATGGGGTGCACTCAGCCAATACAGTGTTGGGTATTATGGATGTAACTAAAGATACACATAAAAGTGTGTTTACTAGGGCTGGGTGAAAAATATTGGTATTCCTAAATCCCAAGATTCGATAAGCCTAGCCTGTTTTTATTTAATGGATGGAACATTGTAGTGCACATCCCATCCAATAAAGCGCAGTAAGCTTTGTGCTTTGGTATTTTTAATACAGTGTTTTTCAACCCAGGTCCTGGGTGTTCTTTAATGTTGTATGTTTGAACAAATCTCTTAAGTTTTTATGACAGCCACTATTTATGTTCATATTTATATTTACAAAAAACTGAATTACTATGTAATTGTAACTTATAATAAAATCTTAAGTGTAATTTAAGCAGTTGTATCGCACAAATCAGTCAATTTTTACCCTCTATATTATAATGTAGTACCAACTGACTCTTGTGTATATTTTTCAGCATAGTCAAGATTTTTTTTTTTCTTGAAAATTTGGCATGTACTGTACCTGATATATATCCAAAACTTTGATTTTAATCTGTAATCGAATTGCAAGCTTGTGATTGAGAATCGGATCATGAAATTGGTCAACCCAGCCCTAGTGTTTACATTATTCATTTATAATACTTAACATTGTAGATTTGCTTTTAATTTAGTTTCTTGCAGAAGGAAGCAACAGCACAGAGAACAGAGGTGAGGACGACAATGAACAAGGGGATAAAATGGGGCACTACACCAGCGGAGATGAACAAGAAGAAAAAATCACTGTCAGCAGCTTCATGCAGTGGCTGACTGGTCAAGGCCACGTTCCCATTTCATCCACGCAGAGAGAAAAATTCAAAATACACGTAGAATTCAATCACGACTGTCAGCTTCAGTACGGTCAACAGCGTTTGTGCTATCCTCTCGTAAACGCGTGCTCCTGTACCATCACCTTGCCCACCCAGCACTTGGGGAATTACAAAGAGTTTCTGTGCATTATGCGACAGGCTGTGAGTAAAAGTAAAGAATTTGGTCGATCATGAAATAAATTCTTAGTGTAGTGTTTACTTCATATACTGTTTAGTCTGAAATACTGTTATTAGTTTGAAAAAAAAAAAAAAAAAACAGGAATTTAACAGTTTTAATATGTATTCTGTAGTTCGTTTCTTTATTGTTCTTAATTCTTTGTTGACAGATTGTTACAAATTGTTTTCAATTCAGAAAGTACATGTGCTCACAAAGTATATTTGTATTCAACAAATTCCAGTGCACAATAAAATCTGTGTCTTTAAGCTTGCTTGGTGTTTTGTTTCTGTTCAATTAATATGATAGATTTGTTGAAACAAACTCCCGACAAAGCAAATACAGTTCTTTGACAGGGACATTAGCACCAGTTGAATTCAGCAGGTGTTCGAGGGCCCTCAATCTATCTGGACTCGGAGGGCATTCAAATTCTGGAACAACAACTCCCAAGAAGCTGCTGTGTCCCAATCCAGGTCTGGCTCTTCAATGTCCTGAAGGTATAGCAGTTAAATACATGGTTAAGTATCTAGAGTAATACCTTACCATAAATAGCAGTGTGCTGACAGGGAGTAAAGCAGTGGTACAATACCTCGTAACTCTCTAACTGGCCAGTATTTGTGTGTATCAGTCCCATCTGCCACAGCTGCTCTGGACTTCGATTGCCCTCTGAGGAGAGTGGATGATGTTTCCAGGCTTCTGTGAATGTGTCCAAATCTGCCTGAAGTCTTGGGAGGAAAGTGTAGTGCACACAGAAAAGTTCCTCAACCACCGACAAGTCAAGCAATCCTTCTGCCTCCAGCGAGTGCAGCATGTCCGAGTCTTTTTTTTTTTTTTGTTTGTTTCTTTTTAAAGTGTTAAAATAAATAAAACGGTGCATATAATACAGCTGAGATTAATTATTTTTAAATGTAAAATATTCTGTTACTTCAGCGACACTGAAAAGCTACCTACAGATGTTCTGGTCAAAAAAAAAATATCATAATTTGTTACATTTCCATCCAAGAATCTGACCATGGGATACATATAACATATTTCAGAATGGTTGTTTAAGAAAAAGCCATAAACATACTAAATCACTGCAAAAATATTTCGACAGGCAGTATAGGTTGCTGAAAATACAAGTTTTAAATAATTCTTTGATATTTTAGAAATTGCAGAAAATTGTACTTTACCTTTGATTATGGACACTTTTACCGGCTATGAAACTTCCACGGTCTGGTCTGCTCTTGATACCAGATGACTAGTAAACACTGAATAAAAATAAAAAATAAATGAAATGAAATAATAAAAAACAAGGTGTGACCTGTGTTTTTTCAGAAACAATAAGTGAAAACATACCTTCCTGGAATAACCATCCACACCACCAAATATTATGATGTTGTATCTATTCACAAGACAGAAAAACAAAAGACAAAAACTTTTTTTTCTGATTGTACAGTAATTTTCTTTTGCGCTACAATTCCTGTGGCCTTTTTCTGTTGATAGAAAAGAGTAGCAATTTACTTTAAAAAGTGTTACTTTTTCTATAAAAATGTTTAATATGAAGGTCCTCCAAAAGATGCCTTTTCAGGATTTGCTGCAGAATAGAGATCAACAAAATAACATAAGAATAACAAAATAATAACACCATAAGAACATCCACATCACGATGCTTATCAATATGAACAAATAACTTATTTTTCATCCAAAGATCCTTTGAACCAATTTGGGATTTACTATCATGTACACTTACAAAACAAAGACGAAGAGTGGGCATCTAGGGTTACTCCAGGTTATTATTCTTCATCCTTTTCTTCAGAAGCTGCAGCAAATCTCTGGTCTTCACCAGATGGCCCAGCCTCTTCCTCACAAGCGTGTAATGCCAATTCGATAGTCATAGGCTTCACTAAACGGATTTCAACGGTGTGGCTCTGGATCGTACGGGTTTTGGGCTCTTCAGTATGAAGGCAAATCTTCTTCTTCTTCTTCTGAAGCGTTTTATGGCGGTTGGCAAACCAACTGATAGGTGCTTTACCGCCACCAACTGGACTGGAGTGTGGAACAATAGATTGGCAGACAAACTACATATTTAAAAAAAAAAATATATATTCTCTCAAACAGACCCGTCTCTTTCAGGAATGTGATTAACTGTACAAATATTTTCTTAAGTGCTGCTCCGAGTATATTTTCCATTTGAAATTTGACTTTATATTTTCTACATGCATCTCTTAATATTTTCCTTTCATTTTCATATGCATGACATTCCACTATCACATGCTGTACAGATTCAAGTTGATTACAATATATACATAATTCATTTGTATGTTTACCTATTATATGGAGTCCTGTATGTCCTATTCTAATACGGGTTATGACCATTTCTTCCCTTCTGTTTCTACCCAAATCTCTTCCCCCTCCAACTATCTTTTGAATGTTATACAGATGTCTACCTGTGTCATTAATATTCCAATATTCCTGCCATTTGCTTTGTGTATGAACTTTAATTATTGCTTTAGCTTCAGCTTTACTTAATGCAATTTCCAAGTCTACTGTTTGTGATTTAAGAGACTGTTTTGCCAATACATCAACCTCTTCATTTCCTTTCACTCCAACATGTGCAGGAACCCAGACAAATGATACATTAAAACCTTTATTATGTAACCTATATATAGCTTGATATATTTTATTTAAAATATCAAGTCTGCATGATTTCCCAGATTGTATACTATTGAGAGCAGAGAGACTATCAGATGCAATTACTACATTGTTTTTATTTCTTTGTTCTATCCACTGTAAGCCTAACATTATGGCTACAAGTTCTACTGTATAAATTGAGAGATGATCTGATGTTCTCTTTTTAACAATTTCCTCACATTGTGGGATGTACACTGCAGCACCTGTGTGTCCATTTTCAGGGTTCTTTGAACCATCTGTGTATATAATTATTTTATTTGCAAAACACATCTCTATATAGCTTTGTACTATGTTCCAGACAGGCATTAGCTTCATTTTCCTTTTAATTAGGGCCCGAGCACCGATGGTGTGAGGACCCTATTGGATCTGCTTCGTTTATTAGGGCCCGAGCCCAAAAGGGCGAAGGCCCTATTGTTCTTCTAAGGATTCTTATTAGGGCCCGAGCACCGATGGTGTGAGGACCCTATTGGATCTGCTTCGTTTATTATTAGGGCCCGAGCACCGATGGTGTGAGGACCCTATTGGATCTGCTTCGTTTATTATTAGGGCCCGAGCACCGATGGTGTGAGGACCCTATTGAATCTGCTCCGTTTATTATTATTATTATTATTATTATTCTTCTTCTTCTCCAAAGTGAATCGCATTTTAGAGGACCTAAACATTCCCGAAAACTCACAAAACTTTGCACACACATCAAACCTGGCGAAAATTTACGTCTGATTTGGGTTTCAGAATTGGGTGTGGCAAAATGGCTCGACAGCGCCACCTTTAGACGTTCAGCGGTGTGCGCTTTCAGCTGTGATTCACGTACATGCACGGAAATCGGTACACACATGTAACACACCAAAACCTACAAAAAAGCCTCTTGGAGCAAAATCCGGAACCCAACAGGAAGTCGGTTAATATTAATATTCTCAACAAAATTTGTGTCATTTTTGCCTTTTTCAGGTGTCGTACTTGAACGAACTCCTCCTACAGATTTATTCGGATCAACGCCAAATTTGCTGAGTCTAGTCTAAAGCCCTTTGTGACGTTAAATTGTGAAGATCTAGAGTTTTCATCGGAGGGCGTGTCCGTGGCGGCCTCGCAAATTTCGATGTTTCGCCATGAAAAAGGAAGTTGCTATAACTCAGGCATACAATGTCCTGTCTGTCCCAAACTTCACATGTGTGATAACACTCCTGACCTGAAGACATCTACATGCCCATATTCAGTTATAGTCATAGCGCCACCTGCAGGCAACAGGAAGTGTCATGCTGTACTCTACAACCAACTCCAACTAGAGATTTATTCAGATCAACACCAAAATCGGTCAGTCTAATATAAAGGCCATAGCGATGTTAAATTGTGAAGATCTTGAGTTTTCGGTAAAGGGCGTGTCCGTGGCAGCCTGACAAATTTCGAGGTATCGCCATGGATATAAAACTTGTTATAACTCAGCCATAAAATGTCCGATTTGCCTCAAACTTCACATATTAGATAAGAGTCCTGGCCTGAACACATCTGAAGGCCAATATTCTATTATAATCACAGCGCCACCTGTTGGCAACAGGAAATGACTTGTATCAAACTCCTCCTAGAGATTTAATGATATCAACATTATATTTGGTCATTCTGATCTAGAGGCCTTAGAGATGTTAAATTGCGAAGATCTTGAGTTTTCGTTAAAGGGCGTGTCTGTGGCGGCGTGACAAAGTTTGATGTTTCGCCATGGACATAGAAGTTGTTATAACTCAGCCATAAAATGTCCGATCTGCCTCAAACTTCACAGGTTTGGTAAGAGTCCTGGCCTGAAGACACCTAAAGGCCAATATTCAGATATTATCATAGCGCCACCTGTTGGCAGCAGGATATATCATATCTTTCACTAACTCAAACATACCAAGGTCAATCTGCACCAAACTTCATATGTTTGATGAAAGTGGTGGCCTGAACACATCTACATGCCAATAATCAGTTATAGGCATAGCGCCACCAGCTGGCAGCAGGAAATTTGGCACATTTAAGTGATTTTCATTTATTTTTCCTACATTTACTGTATTGAAAGCATACTGCCCACCGTTTGCTGTTTTCCTGAAGCCACCGGTCGGCGGTGAGCCCGGGTGCGAGGGCCCGTTCATCGCTGCTTGCAGCTTTAATTATTATTATTATTATTATTCTTCTCCAAAATGAATCGCATTTTTGAGGGCTTAGACATACCCGAAAACTCATGAAACTTCGCACACACATCAGACCTGGCGAAAATTTACGTCTGATATGGGTTGCAGAAGTGGGTGTGGCAAAATGGCTCGATAGCGCCACCTTTACACGTTCCGCGGTGTGCGCTTTCAGTTGTGATTCACGTACATGCACGAAAATCGGTACACACATCTAGCTCACCAATACCTACAAAAAAGCCTCTTGGAGCAAAATTTGACACCCAACAGGAAGTCAGTTATTTTTAATTTTCTTAGCAAAATTTGTGTAATTTTTGCCATTTTCAGGCGTCATACTTGAACGAACTCCTCCTAGAGATTTATTCGGATCAACGGCAAATTTGGTGAGTCTAATCTAAAGCCCTTTGTGACGTTAAATTGCGAAGATCTAGAGTTTTCATCGGAGGGCGTGTCCGTGGCGGCCTGGCAAATTTCGATGCTTCGCCATGAAAAAGGAAGTTGCTATAACTCAGGCATAAAATGCCCGATCTGCCCCAAACTTCACATGTGTGATAACACTCCTGACCTGATGACATCTACATGCCCATATTCAGTTTTACTCATAGCGCCACCTGCTGACACCAGGAAGTGTCATGCTGTACTCTGCAACAAACTCCTCCAAAAGATTTAATCAGATCAACACCAAAATCTGTCAGTCTAATATAAAGGCCTTAATGATGTTAAATTGCGAAGATCTTGAGTTTTCGTTGAAGGGTGTGTCCGTGGCGACCTGGCAAATTTCGTGGTCTCGCCATGGATATAAAACTTGTTATAACTTAGCCATAAAATGTCCGATTTGCCTCAAACTTCACATGTTCGATAAGAGTCCTGGCCTGAACCAATCTGAAGGCCTATATTCTATTATAATCACAGCGCCATCTGTTGGCAATAGGAAATGACTTGTACCAAACTCCTCCTAGAGATTTAATGATATCAACATTATATTTGGTCAGTCTGATCTCGAGGCCTTAGAGATGTTAAATTGTGAAGATCTTGAGTTTTCGTTAAAGGGCGTGTCCGTGGCGGCCTGACAAAGTTTGATGTTTCGCCATGGACATAAAAGTTGTTATAACTCAGCCATAAAATGTCCGATCTGCCTCAAACTTCACATGTTTGGTAAGAGTCCTGGCCTGAAGACATCTAAAGGCCAATATACAGATATTATTATAGCGCCACCTATTGGCAGCAGGATATATCATATCTTGCACTAACTCACACATACCAAGGTCAATCTGCACCAAACTTCATATGTTTGATCAAAGTGCTGGCCTGAACACATCTACATGCCAATAATCAGTTATAGGCATAGCGCCACCAGCTGGCAGCAGGAAGTTTGGCACATTTAAGTGACTTTGATCTATTTTTCCTACATTTACTGTATTAAAAGCATACTGCCCACCGTTTGCTGTGTTCCTAAAGCCACCGGTCGGCGGTGAGCCCGTGTGCGAGGGCCCGTTCATCGCTGCTTGCAGCTTTAATTATTATTATTATTATTATTATTCTTCTCCAAAATGAATCGCATTTTTGAGGGCTTAGACATACCCGAAAACTCATGAAACTTCGCACACACATCAGACCTGGCGAAAATTTACGTCTGATATGGGTTGCAGAAGTGGGTGTGGCAAAATGGCTCGATAGCGCCACCTTTACACGTTCCGCGGTGTGCGCTTTCAGTTGTGATTCACGTACATGCACGAAAATCGGTACACACATGTAGCTCACCAATACCTACAAAAAAGCCTCTTGGAGCAAAATTTGACACCCAACAGGAAGTCGGTTATTTTTAATTTTCTTAGCAAAATTTGTGTAATTTTTGCCATTTTCAGGCGTCATACTTGAACGAACTCCTCCTAGAGATTTATTCGGATCAACGGCAAATTTGGTGAGTCTAATCTAAAGCCCTTTGTGACGTTAAATTGCGAAGATCTAGAGTTTTCATCGGAGGGCGTGTCCGTGGCGGCCTGGCAAATTTCGATGCTTCGCCATGAAAAAGGAAGTTGCTATAACTCAGGCATAAAATGCCCGATCTGCCCCAAACTTCACATGTGTGATAACACTCCTGACCTGATGACATCTACATGCCCATATTCAGTTTTACTCATAGCGCCACCTGCTGGCACCAGGAAGTGTCATGCTGTACTCTGCAACAAACTCCTCCAAAAGATTTAATCAGATCAACACCAAAATCGGTCAGTCTAATAAAAAGGCTTTAACGATGTTAAATTGTGAAGATCTTGAGTTTTCGTTGAAGGGTGTGTCCGTGGCGGCCTGGCAAATTTCGTGGTCTCGCCATGGATATAAAACTTGTTATAACTCAGCCATAAAATGTCCGATTTGCCTCAAACTTCACATGTTCGATAAGAGTCCTGGCCTGAACACATCTGAAGGCCAATATTCTATTATAATCACAGCGCCACCTGTTGGCAATAGGAAATTACTTGTAGCAAACTCCTCCTAGAGATTTAATGATATCAACATTATCTTCAGTCAGTCTGATCTAGAGGTCTTAGAGATGTTAAATTGTGAAGAACTTGAGTTTTCGTTAAAGGGCGTGTCCGTGGCGGCGTCACAAAGTTTGATGTTTCGCCATGGACATAGAAGTTGTTATAACTCAGCCATAAAATGTCCGATCTGCCTCAAACTTCACAGGTTTTGTAAGAGTCCTGGCCTGAAGACACCTAAAGGCCAATATTCAGATATTATCATAGCGCCACCTGTTGGCAGCAGGATATATCATATATTTCACTAACTCAAACATACCAAGGTCAATCTGCACCAAACTTTATATGTTTGATGAAAGTGCCAGCCTGAACACATCTACATGCCAATAATCAGTTATAGGCATAGCGCCACCAGCTGGAAGCAGGAAATTTGGCACATTTAAGTGACTTTGACATATTTCTCCTATTTTTACTGTATTAAAAGCATACTACCCACCATTTGCTGTGTTCCTAAAGCCACCGGTCGGCGGTGAGCCCGTGTGCGAGGGCCCGTTCATCGCTGCTTGCAGCTTTAATTTGTTTTTTTTTTTTTTTTTATTTTTTATTTTTTTCAACCGTTGGGGCACTTTTGGGGGCCTTAACATACTCAAAAACTCTTGAAAATTTGCACACACGTCGGAATCTGCCGTCGTCCGGACGCCACAGAGGCTGGGACCCGGGCGTGGTTCAGGGCCTCTACAGCGCCCCCTGGAACACAGTTTGAAAACTTGATGTACTGCGCACACATACTTGCACGTACTCATATGAAACTCGGTACACATATAGAACTCATCGAGCTGAACAACTTTTGTACTCTATGTCATGGGCTCCACGCAACAGGAAGTGAGATATTTAGGGCTGTTTAAAAAGCGCATGCTCTGGAATTTAACGTACTCCTCCCAGGAATTCCATGGGATTGTCACCAAACTCGGTCAGCATGATCTCAAGACATTGGGGACGCTAAATTGCGAGGAGATTTTTGATATCTCGAACGGTTTGGCCGTGGCAAGGCGACAAAGTTATGGCGAGAAATGAGAAACAGGAAGTGTCTAATAACTGTTGCACACATTGCCTGATTCTGATGAAACTTCACCAGTTTGTTCCTTGTATGATGCCGATTCCATAAATGTGACTATTATGAGTCAAAGTTATAGCGCCACCAACTGGCAGCAGGAAACGTGTCATTTTCAAAATGCTTTGAAATCAGCCTCTTAATTTTACTCGATTTTCTTTAAACTTCATCAAAATCATGTCAAAACACGGCCGATAAGAATATGTAAAGGGGTCGATGATAAATCAAATGCTGTTGCCATGGCAACGTGTCAAACTTTAAAATTACATTCCTGTCTTTTCGAGGCAGATAACATGCTTAGAATTTCATGAAACTCAACACACACATCAATATTAATGATAGTTAGACACTGGCAAAAGGTCATAAATGGGCGTGGAGCAGGCACTCTATAGCGCCATCTTTTGACAAAAGTTGGGGGGTTAGTTTTTCCTACAGTCACCAAACTCTGTACATATATTGTTCTCATCAATCTGGACAACTTTCTAAATCAAACTCATTAGCTAAGACCAACAGAAAGCCGGCTATTTTGATTTGAAGGTGGATTTTTTGAAAAATCAGGTAGTAAACAAATTCACACTACTCCTAAGAACAACCAGCTGTTCACACCAAACTTTTTTAACATGAAGAGAAGATTCTGAAGATGTTAAATTGCGAGCGGATTTTGGATATCTTGAACGGTGTTGACGTGGTGATTTTTTAAAGATGTAGTAAAAAACATAACCCTAATTTTTTATATCTTTAAAGTGCAGCATCCAAACTCTTTAAAACTTTTTTCACACAGACATCTAATCATTCTGAGCAAGTGCTGGAAATATTAATTTTATACAAGCTTCAATGAATTAAAGAAAATTAAAAAAATAACTCAGAAACCTGCTGTCACTCTGGTGAATGTCTCTACAGTATGTGTGTGCGTTCAGTCAGGCACAGAGAAGCTCATTATTGCAGGGGGGAGGGGTGAGAGGCAGAGAGGGTGACAGAGTAGAGAGCCATCCTACAGACCATCTTTGAACAAAAAATGCACATATGTAGTGTAATTACATAAATATGTCTGATCTTTGAGAGTCTGATATTTTGAGAAAATATAAAGGGTCACTAAGTCTTTCATTGTTCGTATTTTGCAGTTGTTGTTTTTTATTTATTTTTTACTTAACTGTACCATGAACTTGTCCTATTCAGTCACATAGCAAAAGATTTTAAAAAATACAACTTTTTAGCATGATCAATTTATCTTCATTGATAGACAATATTTACATAGTGTTATTTATTGAATATAAAATAATAATAATAAAAAATTAATACAAACTTTGACAACAAAACAAACGTTACTGTTATCTCTTCAAAACATCTGAAAACCATCATTTTAAGATCTTTTATATATATATATATATCACCCCGTTAAAATACTCAACTTGATTTTTAAAGATATTTTGAAAGAAAGCGTTTATAGAGCACTTTATTGTGTATTGCTGTACACCCACATGAACTGTGTTCATGTTCATGTTAATTCACAGTACATAAACTTTATATGAATACTTTTTTTTAGCTTAATATTAATTAACATTAATAAATGCTATTTATTTATTGGTCATGTTAACTGATATAGTTAATTTTAACAAATGAAACTGGATGGCAACATTTTATATTTTGTGTGTATGTGTCTGTGTGTTGATTTTAAAGTGTAACCCTTTCAATTCTGTAAACTTAAAATCCAAACTAGCAGATGGTTACTGTGAATGCATGTGTCAACTGGGCACCGTCTTCCTTATTGATTCTTAGTTATGACAAAAATTGATTTTATACAAAAATATATTATATAAAAATTGTTCAGATAGGTAACAATGACATTTAAGCAGAAGTGGTGGATGTAAAGGAAGCAATAATAACATTTTGCTATCATCATGAATTACATGTTCTTATCATCATCAGAAAATAGGGAATTTGTAGCATACTGGTTCACAGTTGGCATCTATCTGAAGTCCTTGCATTGATTGCATTTAATTAAATCAACATTATATTTTGTCAGTCTGATCTTGAGGCCTTAGAGATGTTAAATTGTGAAGATCTTGAGTTTTCATTAAAGGGCATGTCCGTGGTGGCCTGACAAAGTTTGATGTTTCTGCATAGACATAGAAGTGGTTATAACTTAGCCTGAAAATGTCTGATCTGCCACAAAATTCACAGGTTTGGTAAGAGTCCTGGCCTGAAGACACCTAAAGACCAATATTCAGATATTATCATAGCCCCACCTGTTGGCAGCAGGATATCTCATATATTTCACTAACTCAAACATACCAAGGTCAATCTGCACCAGACTTCATATGTTTGATAATAGTGCTGGCCTGAACACATCTACATGCCAATAATCAGTTATAGGCATAGCGCCACCAGCTGGCAGCGGCAAGTTTGGCACATTTAAATGACTTATGACATATTTTTTCTATAATTACTGTATTAAAAGCATACTGCCCACCGTTTGCTGTTTTCCTGAAGCCACCGGTCGGCGGTGAGCCCGGGTGCGAGGGCCCGTTCAACGCTGCTCGCAGCTTTAATTATTATTAGGGCCCGAGCACCGATGGTGTGAGGACCCTATTGGATCTGCTTCGTTTATTATTATTAGGGCCCGAGCACCGATGGTGTGAGGACCCTATTGGAATTGCTCCGTTTATTATTAGGGCCCGAGCCCAAAGGGGCGAAGGCCCTATTGTTCTTCTAAGGGTTCTTATTAGGGCCCGAGCCCAAAAGGGCGAAGGCCCTATTGTTTTTCTAAGGATTATTATTATTATTATTATTATTAGGGCCCGAGCCCAAAAGGGCGAAGGCCCTATTGTTTTTCTAAGGATTATTATTATTATTATTATTATTATTTCATCAATGTTTTGGGTCATTTCGGGGCCCTTAACATACACGAAAACTCTTGAAACTTTGCACACACATTGGAACCTGTGGCCATCAGGGCCGGACAAACTTTGACATGGGGGGGTCACCTGGGGGGGCGTGGCATCACGTTAAAAATTACGAATTTTCAGGGACTCTGGAGCACACACCGGATGACCTACAGTTATCAAAATTCATACACATATAGACCTCATCGGGCTGAACAAAGTTCATGCTCAAAGTCAGTGCTTCGCCTAACAGGAAGTCAGCTATTCAGGGATGTCTAAAAAGCGCATGCAATGGAATTTGAAATACTCCTCTTAGGTCTTTCCACCGATGGCCACCAAACTCGGTCAACATGATCTCAAGACATTGGAGACGCAAAATTGCCAGGGGATTTTTGATATCTCGAACGGTTTGGCCGTGGCGGGGTGACAAAATTATGGCGGGAAATGAGAAACAGGAAGTGTCTAATAACTTTAACACACTTTGTCTGATTGTGACCAAACTTCAGCAGTTTGTTCATCGTATGATGCCAATCACAGAGATATGACTATTATGAGTAAAAGTTATAGCGCCACCAACTGGCAGCAGAAAGCGCAACGTTTTCTAAATGCTTTTAAATCAGCCTCTTAATTTTACTCAATTTGCTTCAAACTTCATCCCAATAACGTTGAAACAGGGCTGAAGAGAATCTGTGAAGGGCATTATCGATAACTTTTATCATGTTGCCATGGCAACGTGTCAAACTTTAACTTTAGTTTTTTGTGTTTTCGAGCCACTATAATTACTTAGAATTTCATGAAACTCAACACACACATCTGTATTAATGATATTTAGATACTGATAAAAGCCCATAAATGGGTGTGGAGGAGGCACTCTATAGCGCCACCTTTTGACAAAAGTTGGGGGTTTAGTTTTGCCTACAGTCACCAAACTTGGTACGTATATTGTGCTCATCAATCCGGACAACTTTCTAATTAACACTCATTAGCTATGATAAACAGGAAGTTGGCTATTTTTATTTGAATGTGGATTTTTGGAAAAATCAGGCTGTAAATAAAATCATACTAAACAAAGCAGAAACAAGAAGTTCACACCAAACTTTGTCAACATGATAAGAATATACTCAAAATGCTAAATTGTGAGCGGATTTGGCATATCTTGAACGGTGTTGATGTGGTGATTTTTTAAAGTCACAGTAAAAAAAAGTAGCATTCATTTTCATATATCTTTAAAGTGTCTAATACCAACTCTTCAAAACTTTGTATATATGAAGAACAAATCATTCTTAGAAAATACGCTTGGTATCAAAATTTTATCATGCTCAGAGGCCCCAAAAACATTAAAAGTATCCAGATGTGAGAGAGAAATGAAGACTGTAATACGAGGGATGAACACCAGAGGTCCTCGAATGATAAGGAATATTTTTACCTCTAATCCTATTCTTCTCATTCTCAATGTAAAACAAATAAACGAATGCATAGATTCATTTGCAGTTGTTATGTACTGTACTGTCACAATACTTTTACCTAATTTTAAAACACTAAAAGCATTAAAAATCTTTTTTTTTTTTTTTTTTAATGAAAAATTATGAAATGTTTTGTTTGTCTCTCACTGATTTGGTAACACTTTCTATGAAGCCCCTATTATAAGGGTATTTATAAGGCATTATAATGAACGCATAATAAATAAAACGTATAATATAATATATTATATCATCCAATGAATATTCATAACAACAAATATCATACATTATAATACTTAAATATTAGAGGTTACAGCTTTTAAGATTTTGATTATTTATAACACACAATAGAAACCATGTTAAATCTACTTCATTTGTAACGGACTATATCATATTAGATTTATTTTTTACATTATATTCTATTCTATTGACTATAAGCAACTAACTCTCACCAACAAACACTCCTTACAGTGTAGACTTAGGTTAATGTTAGGCTAAGTAGACGTTTTGTGTTCTTGCAAAGTTACTTATAATCAGTTTGTCTTTTGGGGAACTGTCAAAATACAGTGTTAGCATATATTTAGCACACTACTACTAATAATTACTGCTAGTTGACATGCAGTTGCAGAGTTACTTATAAAAAGCTGTCTAATGGGTACCATCAAAATAATTAAACAAACTGATCATATTATACATTCATCTGATCTGATACCTGATCTTATGGCTATTTGAGAAATATTATTATTATTACTTATAAGTGGTCTTTGTATGCTTTAAGTAAAGTGACATCAGTAAGATGGCAAAATATGAGACTTATACATTACAACTATGAGGAGGTTATCATACTCATAAAAGCTATAATAAAAAAAGTTAAAATTCTAATAAATTAAAACTGTTCTTATGAATGCTCATGATATGATACAACATATTATAAGGTTTTTATAATGTATTATGCATTCATTATAATGCCTTAAGAATACCCTTATAATGTATTGTAAATACATGAACCCACAAATATTTTAAATATATATTACAAATATAAATAAATGTACTAATGTACCTTTTAATAATATATGAATACTTTTTTTAGTTTAATATTAATTAACATTAATAAATGCTATTTAATTATTGTTCATGTTAAGTAATATAGTTAATGTTAACAAATTAAACTGGATGGCAAAATTTGAAATATTGTGTGTATGTGTCTGTGTGTTGATTTTAATTAACCCTTTCAATTCTGTAAACTTTAAATCGACCCTGGCAGAAGGGTTACTGTGAATGCATGTGCCAACTGGGCACCGTTTTCCTGATGCTATCGTGATGGGGACTGCGTAGACGGCGAGGGCCCGGTCATCGCTGCTTGCAGCTTTAATTATTATTATTATTATTATTATTTTTTTTTCAATGTTTTGGGGGATTTCAGGGGCCTTAACATACACGAAAACTCTTGAAACTTTGCACACACATTGGAACCTGCGGCCATCAGGGCCGGACAGACTTTGACATGGGGGGGTCACCTGGGGGGGGCATGGCACAGCGTTAAAAATTGCGACTTTTGAAGGGCTCTGGAGCGCACAACGGTTGACCTACAGTCACCAAAATTCATACACATATAGACCTCATCGGGCCAAACAAATTTCACACTCATAGTCCGTGCTTCGCCAAACAGGAAGTCGGCTATTCAGGGATGTCTAAAAAGTGCATGCAATGGAATTTGAAATACTCCTACTAGGCCTTTCCACCGATGGCCACCAAACTCGGTCAGCATGATCTCAAGACATTGGGGACGCAAAATTGCCAGGGGATTTTTGATATCTCGAACGGTTTGACCGTGACGGGGCGACAAATTTATGGCGAGAAATGAGAAACAGGAAGTGCCTAATAACTTTGACATACTTTGTCTGATTTTGACCAAACTTCAGCAGTTTGTTCATCGTCTGATGCCGATCACAGAGATGTGACTATTATGAGTCAAAGTTATAGCGCCACCAACTGGCAGCAGAAAGCGTGACGTTTTTGAAACGCTTTAAACTCAGCCTCTTAATTTTACTCAATTTGCTTCAAATTTCATCCCAATAATGTCAAAACACGACCGATAAGAATCTGTGAAGGGCGTTATCCATAACTTTTATCATGTTGCCATGGCAACGTGTCAAACTTTAACTTTAGTTTTTTGTGTTTTTGAGCCACTTAAAATGCTTAGAATTTCATGAAACTCAACACACACATCTGTATTAATGACAGTTAAACACTGATAAAAGCCCATAAATGGGCGTGGAGCAGGCGCTCCATAGCGCCACCTTTTGACAAAATTTGGGGGGTTACTTTGTCCTACAGTCACCAAACTCGGTACATATATTGGACTCATCAAGCCGGACAACTTTCTAATTTACACCCATTAGCTACGACCAACAGGAAGTCAGCTATTTTTATTTAAATATGGATTTTTGGAAAAATCAAGCTGTGGAATTTGAAATACTCCTCCTAGACCTTTCCACCGATGGCCACCAAACTCGGTCAGCATGATCTACAGATATTGGGAATGCAAAATTGCCAGGGGATTTTTGGTATCTCGAACGGTTTGGCCGTGGCAGGGCGACAAATTATGGCGAGAAATGAGAAACAGGAAATGTCTAATAATTTTGACACACTTTATCTGATTTTGACCAAACTTAAGCAGTTTGTTCGTCGTATGATACCGATCACAGAGATGTGACTATTATGAGTCAAAGTTATAGCGCCACCAACTGGCAGCAGGAAGTGTGTTGCTTGCAAAACGCTTTTAAATCAACCTCTTAATTTTACTCAATTTGCTTCAAACTTCATCAGAATAATATCAAAACACGGCCGATGAGAATCTGTGAAGGGGTCCTTGATACATCAAATGCTGTTGCCATGGCAACATGTCAAACTTTAACATTTGTTTCCTGTGTTTTTAAATATAGCTGTGAATAAATTCATATCACTCATAGCAGAATCAGACAGTTCACACCAAACTTTGTCAACATGATGCCAAGATACTGAAGATGTTAAATTGTGAACGGCTTTGGGACATCTTGAACGGTGTTGATGTGGTGATTTATGAAAGTAACAATAAAAAAGATGAAGAGTTATTTTCATATATCTTTAAATTGCATTATTCTAACTCATCAAAACTTTTTACATATAAAGAACAAGAAATTCTTAGGAAATACGTGTAGTTTCAAAATGTTATCATGCTCAGAGGCCCCAAAAACATTAAAAGTGTCACATAAATTTGTCAGATTAAAGCTCTAATACCAGGGATGAACACTAGAGGTCCTCATAAGATAAGGAATCGTTTGACCTCTAATGCTATTTAGCTCATTCTCAGTGTATAAGAATGAAAATAATCCATAGAATCAGTTGATATAGACTGTACTGTCAGTGTACTTTTACATAATTATTTTGTATAGGTGCTTAAAGAGCATTAAAATCTTTTTTTAATCTTTTAAGGAAAAATTATATGATTTATATACATATATACAATCTCACTGATAGAATAAAAAAATCTTATAAGTATGAAACTATACTGCTCAGTTCACTTAATAAGAATGAGAAACAAATACATCAACTAAGTTAATGTATTTATTTTTAATATATTTGTTTATAATTATTTCACAGATGCTTATAGATCATTAAAATAATATTTAAAAATGGATGTAGATCATAAAACATGGTAACTATTTAAAATAGGGTCTCTTTTGTTAACATTGGTTAATGAACTAACACACGAACGAACAACGAACAATATATTTGTACTCGATTTTCTTCAAACTTCATCAGAATGATGTAAAAACACGGCCGATGAGAGTCTGTAAAGGCGTCCCTGATGCATCAAATGCTGTTGCCATGGCAAATAAATAAAAATACAAAATACATTCAAATATTTGTTTCCTGTGTTTTTGAGGCAGATAGCGTGCCTAGAATTTTATTTTCCATTTTCAATTTTCAATGATTTATTATATATTTAAAGTGCAGCATCCTAACTCTTTGAAACTTTTTTCATACAAATAACTATTCATTCTGATTAAACACAGTTCATTTCATAATTATACAAAACTCCACGAATGAAAGAAAATTAAAAAACAAATCTGATCTCACTCTGCTCTGCACTCTGTGTGTTTGTGTGGTAAGTGGCTGAGTGTAAGGAGGTGGGATGGGTGGTAAGAGAAAGAGTCAGACAGGAGGAGAGACAGTTAGGGTTAGTCCAAAGGGTTATTGTGAATGCATGTGCCAACTGGGCACCGTTTTCCTGATGCTATCGGGATGGCGACTGCCAGACGGCGAGGGCCCGGTCAACGCTGCTTGCAGCTTTAATTTTTTTTTTATTTTTATTTTTTTTTTTTTCAACCGTTGGGGCACTTTTGGGGGCCTTAACATACTCAAAAACTCTTGAAAATTTGCACACATGTCGGAATCTGCCGTCGTCCAGACGCCACAGAGGCTGGGACCCGGGCGTGGTTCAGGGCCTCTACAGCGCCCCCTGGAACACAGTTTGAAAACTTGATGTACTGTGCACACATACTTGCACGTATTGATATGAAACTCGGTACACATATAGAACTCATCGAGCTGAACAACTTTTGTACTCTATGTCATGGGCTCCACGCAACAGGAAGTGAGATATTTAGGGCTGTGTAAAAAGCGCATGCTCTGGAATTTAACGTACTCCTCCCAGGATTTCCATACGATTGTCACCAAACTCGGTCAGCATGATCTCAAGACATTGGGGACGCTAAATTGCGAGGAGATTTTTGATATCTCGTACGGTTTGGCCGTGGCAAGGCGACAAATTTATGGCGAGAAATGAGAAACAGGAAGTGTCTAATAACTGTTGCACACATTGCCTGATTCTGATGAAACTTCACCAGTTTGTTCGTTGTATGATGCCGATTCCATAAATGTGACTATTATGAGTCAAAGTTATAGCGCCACCAACTGGCAGCAGGAAGCGTGTCATTTTCCAAATGCTTTGAAATCAGCCTCTTAATTTTACTTGATTTTCTTTAAACTTCATCAAAATCATGTAAAAACATGGCCGATAAGAATATGTAAAGGGGTCGATGATAAATCAAATGCTGTTGCCATGGCAACGTCTCAAACTTTAAAATTAGATTCTTGTCTTTTCGAGGCAGATAACATGCTTAGAATTTCATGAAACTCAACACACACATCAATATTAATGATAGTTAGACACTGGCAAAAGGTCATAAATGGGCGTGGAGCAGGCACTCTATAGCGCCATCTTTTGACAAAAGTTGGGGGGTTAGTTTTTCCTACAGTCACCAAACTCTGTACATATATTGTTCTCATCAATCTGGACAACTTTCTAAATCAAACTCATTAGCTAAGACCAACAGGAAGCCGGCTATTTTGATTTGAATGTGGATTTTTGGAAAAATCAGGCTGTAAACAAATTCACACTCTTTCTAAGAACAACCAGCTGTTCACACCAAACTTTTTTAACATGAAGAGAAGATTCTGAAGATGTTAAATTGCGAGCGGATTTGGGATATCTTGAACGGTGTTGACGTGGTGAATTTTTAAAGATATAGTAAAAAAGATGAGCGTAGTTTTTTATATCTTTAAAGTGCAGCATCCAAACTCTTTAAAACTTTTTTCACACAGAGATCTTATCATTCTGAGCAAGTGCTGTTAATATAAATTTTATACAAGCTTCTATGAATTAAAGATAATTAAAAAAAGAAATCAGAAACCTGCTTTCACTCTGCCTGAGTGTCTGTCTTAAGTGTGTGCGTTGTTCAGTCACCACAGAATGACAGTCAGAGTGAGACAGTGCAGGGGGGAGGGGTGAAAGGGAGAGAGGGAGAGAGAGTGAAACTGTTTTGCAATAGACCATCTTTGAGGAGGAAATACACATATGTAGTTTAATCTACATAAATATGTCTGATCTTCGAGAGTCTGATATTTTGAGAAAATATAAAGGGTCACTAAGTCTTTCATTGTTTGTATTTTGCAATTGTTGCAGTTTTTTTTACTGAACTGTACCATGAACTTGTCCTATTCAGTCACTTAGCAAAAGATTAAGAAAAATACCACTTTTTAGCATGAGCAATTTATCTTTATTGATAGACATTTATTTTCATAGTTTTATTTATTGAATATAAAATTTAAATGAACAATTTCAAGACAAACTTTGACAACAAAACAAACTTTGCTGTTATCTGTTCAAAACATCTGAAAATTTTACCATTTTAAGATGAGTTATATATATATATATATATATATACAAATTGATTTTTAAAGATATTTTGAAAGAATGAAGCGTTTATAGAGCACTTTATCAGGGTGGCCGCGGATCCTTAAAAAGTCTTAAATTCCGTTGTCCTAAAATAAGGCCTTTAAATGTCTTAATTTGTCTTAAATCTAAATCCAAGGGTCTTAATTTTTTAATCTTGATTTTAGAGGGAATGTCTCCATCATTAAAATGTTTGTTTTTTTACACTTTGAAAAGGAAAAGTTTATCGTTTTGAGGAGAATCTCCTGCGCGGGTTCTAAATCTGTTCTGTTGCTAGACATGCGCTTGCTTGACAACGCCTCAGTGTTGCCAGATTTAGCGGGTTTCCGCCCAACTACACGCATTTGATTCGCGGATTAACTGTTAAGTTTAACCATCATAAAGTAAAAGTTTATAATTAGCACATGTTTTGTCTTGCCACTTTACCAATTCCAACAATTTAAAAAGGGAACACGCACGCTGATTTTTTACCGCTGCCGCGGACACCTGACGCGAGCACGCGCACAAAGAGAGAGAGAGAGAGAGAGATTGAGAGAGAGAGAGAGAGAGAGAGAGAGAGAGAGAGGCGCGATTCACACAGATTGATTCCTCTAACTTCTATTTGAACTGAAACGTACATACAAAGTCATGTCTTAATACCCGTTTTGGTATTCTGGTAAACACAGTCGGTTATGTCTTCAGTGAACCGAAACAGCTGAGAAAGAGATGCGTGCCAGTATTCGTTTCGTGCATTTGGCCTTAAAGAGACAGCGTCCTATAAATACCTGCAGTGAGAAGCACTAGTTATTTTACAATTAATGATTCAAGTTCCACTCCTGAATACTAGTGTTATAGATTTTATTACTAACTTTATGATTTTATTACTAACTTTATGTTGTATTCATTTACACTTGTCATTTGTGTAATTGTTCTTGTTTTGTTACTGAACTTTAGTTCAGCTAGTAGTTTTTGCTGTGGATTAGAAGTACCTAAAGTAAGCATTCAGTAATTAGGAAAAAATAATTTTTTTTTTTTTTTTGCTGATCCGAAAAATGATCCGATCCGTGACTCAAAATCCGTGTTTGTTACACTGTTACATTGGCTTCAAAGTGTGGGAGAGCCTTGACATTGTCATGGAATAGAAAATAATTTTGTAAAAAATAAAATTGTTTTCTGTTGAATATTCCCAGGAAAAATCAGTTAAATAAAATAATATTTTAAAATATCTTCATAGTTTTGTGCTAGACTTTTGCGGGACTTTCAATTTGGTCTTAAATTTTGTTTGAAAATGGTATTAAAAAGTCTTAAAATGTCTTAAATTTAACTTGGTCAAACCTGTAGACACCCTGTTTATTGTGTATTGCTGTACACCCACATGAACTGTGTTCATGTTCATGTTAATTCACAGTACATAAACTAATGTTGAAAGATACTAATTTACCTTTAAACAATATATGAATACTTGTTTTAGGTTAATATTAATTAACATTAATAAATGCTATTTAATTATTGTTCATGCCAATATAGTTAATATTAACTAATTAAACTGGATGGCAAAATTGTATATATTGTGTGTATGTGTCTGTGTGTTGATTTTAAAGTTTAACCCTTTCAATTCTGTAAAGTTTAAATCCAAACTGGCAGAGGGTTACTGTGAATGCATGTGCCAACTGGGCACCGTTTTCCTAATTGATTCTTAGTTATGTAGCGCTTAAGAGTGATGTCTTATAACAGGAGTCACCAGCAAAGCAATATCCACACACAAATTGTACAGATAGGTACCGATGACATTTAAGCAGAAGTGGTGGACGTAATGCAAGCAATAATAACATTTTGTTATCATCATGAATTACATGTTCTTATCATCATCATCAGAATATAGGGAAAATGTCGCATATTGGTTCACAGTTGGCATTTATCTGAAGTCTTTGCAGGGGGTTAGGTTTATAGCAAACTTCTCCTAGAGATTTAATGATATCAACATTATATTTGGTCAGTCTAATCTACAGTCTAATGTTAAATTGTGAAGATCTTGAGTTTTCATTAAAGGGCGTGTCCGTGGCGGCCTGACAAAGTTTGTTGTTTCGCCATGGACATAGGTGTTGTAACTCAGCCATAAAATGTCTGATCTGCCTCAAAATTCACAGATTTGGTAAGAGCCCTGGCCTGAAGACACGTAAAGGCCAATATTCAGATATTATCATAGCGCCACCTGTTGGCAGCAGGATATATCATATCTTTCACTAACTCAAACATACCAAGGTCAATCTGCACCAAACTTCATATGTTTGATAAAAGTGCCGGCCTGAACACATCTACATGCCAATAATCAGTTACAGGCATAGCACCACCAGCTGGCAGCAGGAAATTTGGCACATTTAAGTGACTTTGACATATTTCTCCTATTTTTACTGTATTAAAAGCATACTACTCACTATTTGCTGTGTTCCTAAAGCCACCGGTCGGCGGTGAGCCCGTGTGCGAGGGCCCATTCATCGCTGCTCGCAGCTTTAATTATTATTATTATTCTCAAAATGAATCGCATTTTTGAGGGCCTAAACATACCCGAAAACTCATGAAACTTTGCACACACATCAAACCTGGCGAAAATTTACGTCTGATATGGGTTGCAGAAGTGGGTGTGGCAAAATGTCTCGACAGCGCCACCTTTAGAAGTTCAGCGGTGTGCGCTTTCAGCTGTGATTCACGTACATGCACGGAAATCGGGACTCACATGTAACACACCAATACCTACAAAAAAGCCTCTTGGAGCAAAATCCGGAACCCAACAGGAAGTCGGTTAATATTAATATTCTCAACAAAATTTGTGTCATTTTTGCCATTTTCAGGTGTCGTACTTGAACGAACTCCTCCTAGAGATTTATTCGGATCAACGCCAAATTTGCTGAGTCTAGTCTAAAGCCCTTTGTGACGTTAAATTGTGAAGATCTAGAGTTTTCATTGGAGGGCGTGTCCATGGCGGCCTCGCAAATTTCGATGTTTCGCCATGAAAAAGGAAGTTGCTATAACTCAGGCATACAATGTCCTATCTGTCCCAAACTTCACATGTGTGATGACACTCCTGACCTGATGACATCTACATGCCCATATTCAGTTTTACTCATAGCGCCACCTGCTGGCAACAGGAAGTGTCAGGCTGTACTCTGCAACAAACTCCTCTAAGAGATATAATCAGATCAACACCAAAATCGGTCAGTCTAATAAAAAGGCTTTAGCGATGTTAAATTGCGAAGATCTTGAGTTTTCGTTGAAGGGGGTGTCCGTGGCGGCCTGACAAATTTCGAGGTCTCGCCATGGATATAAAACTTGTTATAACTCAGCCATAAAATGTCCGATTTGCCTCAAACTTCACATGTTCGATAAGAGTCCTGGCCTGAACCAATCTGAAGGCCAATATTCTATTATAATCACAGCGCCACCTGTTGGCAACAGGAAATGACTTGTAGCAAACTCCTACTAGAGATTTAATGATATCAACATTATATTTGGTCAGTCTGATCTAGAGGCCTTAGAGATGTTAAATTGCGAAGATCTTGAGTTTTCGTTAAAGGGCGTGTCTGTGGCGCCGTGACAAAGTTTGATGTTTCGCCATGGACATAGAAGTTGTTATAACTCAGCCATAAAATGTCCGATCTGCCTCAAACTTCACAGGTTTGGTAAGAGTCTTGGCCTGAAGACACCTAAAGGCCAATATTCAGATATTATCATAGCGCCACCTGTTGGCAGCAGGATATATCATAACCTTCACTAACTCAAACATACCAAGGTCAATCTGCACCAAACTTCATATGTTTGATAATAGTGCCAGCCTGAACACATCTACATGCCAGTAATCAGTTATAGGCATAGCGCCACCAGCTGGCAGCAGGAAATTTGGCACATTTAAGTGACTTATGACATATTTCTCCTATTTTTACTGTATTAAAAGCATACTGCCCACCATTTGCTGTGTTCCTAAAGCCACCGGTCGGCGGTGAGCCCGTGTGCGAGGGCCCGTTCATCGCTGCTTGCAGCTTTAATTATTATTATTATTCTCCAAAATGAATCGCATTTTTGAGGGCTTAGACATACCCGAAAACTCATGAAACTTCGCACACACATCAGACCTGGCGAAAATTTACGTCTGATATGGGTTGCAGAAGTGGGTGTGGCAAAATGGCTCGATAGCGCCACCTTTACACGTTCCGCGGTGTGCGCTTTCAGTTGTGATTCACGTACATGCACGAAAATCGGTACACACATGTAGCTCACCAATACCTACAAAAAAGCCTCTTGGAGCAAAATTTGACGCCCAACAGGAAGTCGGTTATTTTTAATTTTCTTAGCAAAATTTGTGTAATTTTTGCCATTTTCAGGCGTCATACTTGAACGAACTCCTCCTAGAGATTTATTCGGATCAACGGCAAATTTGGTGAGTCTAATCTAAAGCCCTTTGTGACGTTAAATTGCGAAGATCTAGAGTTTTCATCGGAGGGCGTGTCCGTGGCGGCCTGGCAAATTTCGATGCTTCGCCATGAAAAAGGAAGTTGCTATAACTCAGGCATAAAATGCCCGATCTGCCCCAAACTTCACATGTGTGATAACACTCCTGACCTGATGACATCTATATGTCCATATTCAGTTATACTCATAGCGCCACCTGCTGGCAACAGGAAGTGTCATGCTGTACTCTGCAACAAACTCCTCCAAAAGATTTAATCAGATCAACACCAAAATCGGTCAGTCTAATAAAAAGGCTTTAGCGATGTTAAATTGCGAAGATCTTGAGTTTTCGTTGAAGGGTGTGTCCGTGGCGGCCTGGCAAATTTCGTGGTCTCGCCATGGATATAAAACTTGTTATAACTCAGCCATAAAATGTCCGATTTGCCTCAAACTTTACATGTTCGATAAGAGTCCTGGCCTGAACCAATCTGAAGGCCTATATTCTATTATAATCACAGCGCCACCTGTTGGCAATAGGAAATGACTTGTACCAAACTCCTCCTAGAGATTTAATGATATCAACATTATATTTGGTCAGTCTGATCTCGAGGCCTTAGAGATGTTAAATTGTGAAGATCTTGAGTTTTCGTTAAAGGGCGTGTCCATGGCGGCCTGACAAAGTTTGATGTTTCGCCATGGACATAAAAGTTGTTATAACTCAGCCATAAAATGTCCGATCTGCCTCAAACTTCACATGTTTGGTAAAAGTCCTGGCCTGAAGACATCTAAAGGCCAATATACAGATATTATTATAGCGCCACCTATTGGCAGCAGGATATATCATATCTTGCACTAACTCACACATACCAAGGTCAATCTGCACCAAACTTCATATGTTTGATCAAAGTGCTGGCCTGAACACATCTACATGTCAATAATCAGTTATAGGCATAGCGCCACCAGCTGGCAGCAGGAAGTTTGGCACATTTAAGTGACTTTGATGTATTTTTCCTACATTTACTGTATTAAAAGCATACTGCCCACCGTTTGCTGTGTTCCTAAAGCCACCGGTCGGCGGTGAGCCCGTGTGCGAGGGCCCGTTCATCGCTGCTTGCAGCTTTAATTAGGGCCCGAGCACCGATGGTGTGAGGACCCTATTGAATCTGCTCCGTTTATTATTAGGGCCCGAGCACCGATGGTGTGAGGACCCTATTGAATCTGCTCCGTTTATTAGGGCCCGAGCACCGATGGTGTGAGGACCCTATTGGAATTGCTCCGTTTATTATTATTATTATTATTCTCAAAATGAATCGCTTTTTTGAGGGCCTAAACATACCCGAAAACTCATGAAACTTTGCACACACATCAAACCTGGCGAAAATGTACATCTGATATGGGTTTCAGAGACGGGTGTGGCAAAATGGCTCGACAGCGCCACCTTTACACGTTCCGCGGTGTGCGCATTCAGCTGTGATTCACGTACATGCACGAAAATCGGTACACAGATGTAACACACCAATACCTACAAAAAAGCCTCTTGGAGCAAAATTTGACACCCAACAGGAAGTCGGTTATTTTTAATTTTCTCAGCAAAATTTGTGTCATTTTTGCCCATTTCAAGCGTCGTACTTGAACGAACTCCTCATAGAGATTGATTCGGATCAATGCCGAATTTGGTGAGTCCGATCTAAAGCCCTTTGTGACGTTAAATTGCGAAGATCTAGAGTTTTTGTCGGAGGGTGTGTCCGTGGCGGCCTGGCAAATTTCGATGTTTCGCCATGAAAAAGGAAGTTGCTATAACTTAGGCATAATATGTCCGATCTGTCCCAAACTTCACATGTGTGATAACAATCCTGACCTGATGACATCTACATGCCCATATTCAGTTTTACTCATAGCGCCACCTGCTGGCAACAGGAAGTGTCATGCAGTACTCTGCAACAAACTCCTCCAAGAGATTTAATCAGATCAACACCAAAATCGGTCAGTCTAATAAAAAGGCTTTAGCGATGTTAAATTGTGAAGATCTTGAGTTTTCGTTGAAGGGCGTGTCCGTGGCAGCCTGGCAAATTTCGAGGTCTCGCCATGGATAATACACTTGTTATAACTCAGCCATAAAATGGCCGATTTGCCTCAAACTTCACATGTTCGATAAGAGTCCTGGCCTGAACCAATCTGAAGGCCAATATTCTATTATAATCACAGCGCCACCTGTTGGCAACAGGAAATGACTTGTATCAAACTCCTCCTAGAGATTTAATGATGTCAACATTATATTTGGCCATTCTGATCTAGAGGCCTTAGAGATGTTAAATTGTGAAGATCTTGAGTTTTCGTTAAAGGGCGTGTCTGTGGCGGCATGACAAAGTTTGATGTTTCGCCATAGACATATAAGTTGTTATAACTCAGCCATAAAATGTCCGATCTGCCTCAAACTTCACAGGTTTGGTAAGAGTCCTGGCCTGAAGACACCTAAAGGCCAATATTCAGATATTATCATAGCGCCACCTGTTGGCAGCAGGATATATCATATATTTCACTAACTCAAACATACCAAGGTCAATCTGCACCAAACTTCATATTTTTGATGAAAGTGCTGGCCTGAACACATCTACATGCCAATAATCAGTTATAGGCATAGCGCCACCAGCTGGCAGCAGGAAATTTGGCACATTTAAGTGACTTTGACATATTTCTCCTATTTTTACTGTATTAAAAGCATACTACCCACCATTTGCTGTGTTCCTAAAGCCACCGGTCGGCGGTGAGCCCGTGTGCGAGGGCCCGTTCATCGCTGCTTGCAGCTTTAATTATTATTATTATTATTATTATTCTTCTCCAAAGTGAATCGCATTTTAGAGGACCTAAACATTCCCGAAAACTCACAAAACTTTGCACACACATCAAACCTGGCGAAAATTTACGTCTGATTTGGGTTTCAGAAGTGGGTGTGGCAAAATGGCTCGACAGCGCCACCTTTAGACGTTCAGCGGTGTGCGCTTTCAGCTGTGATTCACGTACATGCACCGAAATCGGTACACACATGTAACTCACCAATACCTACAAAAAAGCCTCTTGGAACAAAATCCGGAACCCAACAGGAAGTCGGTTAATATTAATATTCTCAGCAAAATTTTTGTCATTTTTGCCTTTTTCAGGTGTCGTACTTGAACGAACTCCTCCTACAGATTTATTCGGATCAACGCCAAATTTGCAGAGTCTAGTCTAAAGCCCTTTGTGACGTTAAATTGTGAAGATCTAGAGTTTTCATCGGAGGGCGTGTCCGTGGCGGCCTCGCAAATTTCGATG